>NC_043751.1:30896578-30921693 GCF_902148845.1 Salarias fasciatus
ACATTTATTCTCCACACACACACACACACACACACACACACACACACACTGCGGAGCGTCCGGCGGCAGATAAGCAGTAAACGGCCATAATTTTATTATTTATTTCTGTCTTATCGAGCGTTGTTTGCTTATTTATTTCTCTCTGTCTGTTGTCTTCAATGAGTTAAACAATGCCTGCAGATTACCGCTCTATCTGCCATTATTTCCTTTTCAAGCCGCGCACGTTTCATGTGTGTGTGTGTGTGTGTGTGTGTGTGTGTGTGTGTGTGTGTGTGTGTGTGTGTGTGGAGGATGTGTTCATTATCGTGCGGTCCCAGCCTCGTCCCTTTAACAGTAATTGCAGCGATATTAATTGCGGCGCGGCGGCTGGTTGATGGTAGAGCCATGATGCTGCGCTGATAGGGCTCCGCTCTTCCTCCTCCTCCTCCTCCTCCTCCTCCTCCTCACCCTGACAAACGAACTGCCGGGTGAGCGAGGCGGAGGGATGGAGGAGGAGGGGGGTGAGAGAGTAAGGGAGAGAGAGAGATAGCCCCTCTATCAGCTCCGGAGCAGGCGCTGTCTTTATCAGGAGCACGATTGGCAAAAAGGAAACTTTGACCGGTCTGAATTTTTCTCTTATCGTCAAGCCCCCCCTCCCCCCTCCCCCCTCCCCCCTCCCCCCCCCTCCCCCTCCACCTCCTCCTCACCCCTCCCTCCATCCATCCACCTTCTCCTCCTCTGGTCTCTCCATCACCACCAACACCCCTCCATGTCATTCTCCTCAGCTTTGCATTGTTTCTCCTCCTCTCTCTCTCTCTCTCTCTCTCTCTCTCCCTCTCTCTCTCTTTCTCTCGCTCTCTCTCTCTCCCTCTCTCTCTCTCTCTCTGCTGCATTTCTTCTGCTTTCAGCCTCTTGTTGCTTTTCAGACGTAAGAAAGTCGAAAGTCAAAACGAGAGAATCTGTTCTGTGTGAAAGACCTGGTTCAGGACTGAGAGACCTGGTTCAGGACTGAGAGACCTGGTTCAGGACTGAGAGACCTGGTTCAGGACTGAGAGACCTGGTTCAGGACTGAAGGACCTGGTTCAGCACTGAGAGACCTGGTTCAGGACTGAAGGACCTGGTTCAGGACTGAGAGACCTGGTTCAGGACTGAGAGACCTGGTTCAGGACTGAGAGACCTGGTTCAGGACTGAAAGACCTGGTTCAAGACCTGGTTTTAGACTAAACCACCTGGTTCTAGATTAACTTCAGTCCTGGTTTTAGGCTCGTCTAAGAACAGGCTCAGTACTAACTTTACATCTGGTTCTGGACTAAAAGGCAGGTTTAAAATAGCCTGAGATTTAATAATCACAACAGCAATAATAATACATTTTATTTATAATGCACTTTACATTTCAGTGAAATCTCAGAGTGCTCCAGCAGTACAGAGTCAAAACAACAACAACAAATAACAAGAGTTTAAAATGCAAAACAAAAATCAAAACATCAAAACAGTGTCGTTGAAAGACTTCTAATAGGCCTTTTAGAATAAGAAGGTCTTAAGGCCTTTTTTAAAGACCTCCACACTTTGTGGAGCCCTCAGGGTCTCTGGGAGGACAGTCCAGAGCCGAGGGGCCGCTGCCTGAAAGGCCCCGCCTCCCCTGGGGGAGCGTTTGGTCCTTGGTGGGTGGAGGCAGTCGGCGGAAGAGGAGGAGCGCAGGCTTCGTGTGGCGGTGTGGATGGTGAGCAATTCGCTGAGGTTGGAGATTAGATTTAAGTCTTGTTTAAGACTAAAAAACCAGTTGTGACTAGTTTTAGACCTGGTTTATGACTTGTTCTGGATCTGGGCTGAGATGTGTTTCAGACCTGGTTTAAGACCGGGTTTTAGATGAACCTTCAGACTGAATCAGGTCTGGCTTCAGGGTCATTCTGGACTTTCACAGACCTTCTGTTCACTTCCTCTTAACCTGGTTTTCTTCCCTACCTTCAGTCCTCGTTGACCTGATCTGGACTGAGCTAGAACTGGTTTTAGTCTCGGTCCTACACGGAGTTCAGGCTGGTTTTTTTTTTGGACTCAACATGAACTGGCCAAAAAACCCGTTAAAACCCGCTAACTCCCGGCTCCTCATGGCAGTGTGAAAGGGTTAATCAGCATTTGGACCCGGGTTTTTAACGGCTCGGCTTCTATCGGCTTTTAGTGGGAGGGGCGAAAGGGGGTGAAAGGCAGACTCAGGTCTACGCTGTAATTTACGTGATGACGTCGCTACGTTAGCGGCTTGTTGTTGTTTTTGGCGACATAGCGACACCAGAGAGCTCCTCTTGATCCGTGGGGAAGAGGAGATTCGTCGACAGGTAAAGGCGGCTGAGCTCCAGGGCATTGTTTACTTTCTGATGATGTCATCAACGTGGGACACCATCAGCGCGGGAGAACGAACGCAGCCACGCGGCTCTCCAGCAGGCGGTTAGACCAGGCGCCAGCCTCCGCTCATAAAACATGAAGATAATGCGGAACTGCAAAAAAAGCTGTAATTCCTGGGAAATTCCAGCAGGGGGCGATGATGCTGGTTTCTAAAAGAGCCCGGGTCTCATTTCAAAAATGCCAATTTTCAGAGTGCAAATAAACATAAAGCTCCCGGTTCCAGAACAGCTTCTGGTCTCTGTCTCTAGTTTCTTCTCAGACTCTGAGTTTCACATAAATCGTCTTGTTTTCATGTTACGAGTTACAGTTTTGCAGGAATCGGCCTATCACAGCGTGATGTGGTCATGTGACGGGCTGGACCAATCACAGTTACACCTGCTTTCAAATGTTCAATATGTAGACGTCCTGCTGGACTCGCTGAAGTCTTCAGAACGGGATTTGGGAACGCTGTGGGTGACGTCAGGAACGCTTTATCTACTGTACGTACCGTGTATGGGTTAGACCGGGGTCTGCAGGCAGCGCGAACGGAGTCAAAAGCCGATTGTCGGCAGGTCGAAAGCACGGGTCGCCCCGCCTGTTGCAGTGGGAAAGGGGTACGAGTGTGTTCATTTCAGTCCAGTCCTCTGGTTTTGCTTCTCCTTCCAGGCTGAATTTTAATCCTTTCATTCTTCGTGTTCCTCCTCTGTGGGCTTGAGGTGTTGATCTTTCTGGACGCCAGCAGAACTCGAGGATGTGTTCTAAGGAGAACGTGTTGCTGGTCACTGTCACAGTTCTCCTCCTGTTCTCAGCGGCTCAGACGCTGAATTAATCGGCTGCAAACCGGAGCAGTAATAATAATATTGATCTGCTCGTCGCTCAGGAATCCACCTGATCTGCTGAGAAGCGCCCGTTCCTCTGAGGAACCTTCAGTCTCCCTTTTTACATTCTGGCCCCGAGACGAGCATCAATTATTCTAACACCACACACACACACACACACACACACACACACACACACACACACACACACACACACTCAGCCATTAGCAGCGTCTGCTGCTGGATAATCTGATTCATTACTGGACTCCACATGTTGCTCTAATCAGCTGTTTGCGTGTCGGAATAAACTCCTGAGTCACACATGAAAGTCCGTCCGTTTCCTCTCTTTTCTTTTCATTTCTCTTTTCTTTTCTCTCTTTTCTTTCTTCCGAGCGGCAGCAGCGGCTATCGGAGCGCTGGCTTTGTGGCGCCCATTGATAGGAAAAAAAAAAAAAAAACATTAAAATTAAAGAGATGATAACTGGGACTGGATTAGAGGCTTCAGCAGTTTCTCCACTTTCTTTAAAACAATCTGGAGGGTGTGTGTGTGTGTGTGTGTGTGTGTGTGTGTGTGTGTGTGTGTGTGTGTGTGTGTGTGTGTGTGTGGGATTGACGTGGAGGAGAAGTCTAGGTGGGAGCGTGCTCTCTATCGGGGATGGCATGATATGCTAAAGCCGCCGTCTTAATCTGGCGGTGTGTCCGTCCTGCATGATATGCAAAGTGAGTGATGAAGAGGAGGAGGAGGAGGAGGAGGAGGAGGAGGAGGAGGAGGAGTGACCTTGCAGGCTGAAGGCTCCATATTTTCTCCCTGGCTGCTTAAAATTCTTGATATGCAAATGAGTGTCACAGTAATCCCTTGTCATTCGCCGGCTGGAGATCTTCCTCACCGCCACCACTGCCGCCGCCGCCGCCGCCGTGCACAAAGCACGGAGTGAGCAGGGTAGCTGCTAGCCGCTAGCCGCTAGCTGTTAGCTGCTCGCTGCTAGCTTGGAGCTATCGGGATGAGCGTCAGTCAGTCGGTCCAGCAGGGGGCAGAACCTCCGGGAGGAAGCGCCGATGCTGGCGTGTGAAGCGGCTTCCTGACGCTCCGGATCCACGTCACCGTGAAAAAAACCAAACACACAGCCGCTCCCTCGGAACCGTGACCTTTGACCTCTGGAAACTCCCAGGAGTCAAAGACAAACGAGAGCAGTGAAGGACGGGAAGTAGACGGACACGTGTGTGTGTGTGTGTGTGTGTGTGTGTGTGTGTGTGATTCAAGACGAGATGGAATTGAGATTTTTCTACCAGATATTTTCATATTTTGAGTCAATCCACCATATTTTGATTTGATCTGCGATGTTTTTTTCCTTTCGCGACGATTCGACTGGATTCAGGATGATTTGTTTGGATTCGTTGTAGTTTAGAGGGAGGTTGACACCAGCAGGCTAACAGTTAGCATCGCGGCTTCAGCTCCCGGCGTCCGTCCAGAACCGTCTCCTCCCTGACGGTGGTGGACCAGGACCGGGTCCTCTGGCGCTCCTGCTGGGGCTGCACCGATCACAGGATCCATCGGGATCCGTCAGATCCGATCAGGTCTGGTCGAAGCGCTAATCGGGATCAGTGTGGAAAAAAAAAACAACAACCTAGTTTCAGTTACAGAACCAGACTTCAGGGAAGCAGAGATCAGGTGACACAGGAGGAGTCAGCAAAATGAGTCACATGATCTCCATGAGTGTCAACACAGCCAACAGCCGAGAGCCAGCAACATTCTGGAACACACACACACACACACACACACACACACACACACACACGCACGCAGGTATTTAAATCACCCCCAATGAAGCATTTGAAGCATTGTAATGACAGGCGTAATAATGGCTACCATTATTTACCAGGCTCTGTGTGTGTGTGTGTGTGTGTGTGTGTGTGTGTGTGTGTGTGTGTGTGTGTGTGTGTGTGTGTGTGTGGGCTTATCATACAGTGGTTAATTATAAAGGTGCACTATATGCATATTATCACCTGGCAGAGCCTCATGTCTTTGGTCTGAGATGTTGGCTGCGTCTCATTAGCATACAGACCCCCCCCCCCCCCCCCCGAAGGTTCTTCCCCCCCCCGCGCTCCGATAAGACCTTTGTCTCTCGGTTTGATGCATCTGGTCACGGCCGGCCGCGGCGCCGATGGGCGGATAAGATGTTTGTGGAGGAGCTTCCAGTTTTCCCTCCGTTGTTTATTTGTTCGCCGACCGGAGCCATTCAGTCCCGTCCAGCAGCCGCTCGGCTCGTATCTGCAGCGTGTCGGCCGTCCAGGAGCGCCGCCGCCGCCGCCACCGCCGCCGCCGCCGCCGTGTGGTCACCTCACACGCCTCAACATGTAAACCTCCTCTGTCTGTCGAACCTGCTTCCCAACAAACCAGGAGAAACGACTCCGGCGTCGGCAGAGAGCCCGTTCTGATGAACGCTGCTGGTGCAGGATTCAGTCAACTGACCGGAGAACTGTTGCATTCTGGGACTTTTTGGAGGAGTGGGTGGAGGAGGGCGGGTGGAGGAGTGTGGCGCAGTGTGGAAGTGTGATATTGAGTTTGGAGGGCGGAGATAAGTGTCGGGGTGAGAGGAGTTGAAGGATCAATGAGAGTGAGAGACGAGGGCGGAGATTTAAGAGCTGGAGTTCAGATAGTGAAATTAGAGGCGGGGGGGGGGGGCGGGGGGCGGGGGGCGGGGGGGGGGGGGGGTGGAGAGATAGAGGGATGAGGGAGATAGAGGTGTGTGAGGAGGTGACAGTGTGGAGTGCAGCTCCCGGCCGAGCCGGCGGCGTCGCCATGGGAACGCCGGCGTCCGTCCATCTGTCTGTCAGACCCCCACCCCACCCAGACCCCCCCAGACCCCCCCAGACCCCCCCAGACCCCCCGGCTCCATTTTAGGAAGGCTCTGGAGGTGAAGCACGGCATGCTGGGAATCGTCTTCCTGGTCAGCTCGGCCCTCGATCATCATGAATGATTATCAGAAACATTAATTATTAAAGGAATCAGGATCTGATACGGATCAGATAACCTGGAACAGGAAGTGACTCTTCATCTGGAGTCTGGATTAATAATCAACCGGGACGCTTCCCGTTTGTCCGCTGGCGGCGGAGAAGTGGGCGGAGTCCTGACGGAGTGGAGTCGTTCTCTGGACGGAGATCAGAACCTTTAGCTTCGGGAACCAGAACTCGTCTGGTTCTGCTCCAAACACACTTCTGTGTGTTTTGGTTTTTTACGTTACATCTGAAGAACTTCCCTCATTTTCCCACATGAATCCCCCGTTTCCACGGCAACGCTTCAGGTGAAAACACTTTGCTGATGAAAAATTTCACGTTTACACAGCAACTTTTTAAAAATGATGTTTGTCTCCATGGAAACATCAGAAATGTGACAATCTATGACGTTAGTGTGATGGGCCACTGTTAAGGACCAGGACCAGGACCAGGACCAGGACCAGGACAGTATGGACCAGGACCAAAATGAGAGCTGCTCTAAAACCAGTAGTACGTTTGGTGAGGCTCGTGGCCTCCATCAGCTCGCCCTGATCTCCTCCACTCCAGGAATAAGGCCTCAGAGTCTTAGTTAACAGTAAAACCAAAGGGATTCTTCAGTATTTTTGTATCAACAAAACAAAACAAGAGGTTCTTATTTTCCTCTGGTTTTATTGGGACTGGTAATATTGAAATATAGTTAATGGTTCTGTTCTGAAGAAGAACCCAGCAGGAACCGTGACCTGATGGTCCAGACGTCAAGAAATTCACTCCACTACAATCTTTCCCAGTCAAACATCAACCAGGAGCGGATGTACGACAGTAAAGACCCGTCGCTTCACACCTCGTTTGTTTACCAGCAGCAGAGCTCAGTTTGGTCTGAAGCTCCAGAAGCTCCAGAAGCTCCAGAAGCTCTGAAAGTCACAACCAGCAGCGTCCAGTGAACTGCAGGCCCCAGACAAACACTCCCAGACAGTAAAGTGGAGGCAATAACTGATAACTGAGGTGTGTGTGTGTGTGTGTGTGTGTGTGTGTGTGTGTGTGTGTGTGTGTGTGTGTGTGTGTGTGTGTGTTTGTTCTGTGCACCGGACGCTCACACGCTGTCACATCACCCTCGTCCGCGGAGCAGATAAAGGATATATAACTGAAGCGACCGGCTGTCAGGAAGAAGTGATGTTTGCTGAAATTCAGCCCCACATGCAAACATCACCCTCAGTATTAAAACCAGAAACGTCTCCGAACTGTAAACGATGAAATGAAGATTCCAATGAGTCGCTGTTAGCAGCTTTCAACAGAAAAATACTGAATAGTGTTTCCAGTTTGTTTTGTTTCTTGTGACTAGCGGTATGCTAGTAACCGTTAGCTCCTGACCGACACCGAGCACCAACACAGCTCGGATGAAACGCCGTGAAGTCAGATTCATCATGGAGGCTGTGTGTTGACGTGTTCTCCTGAAACGCTTTAGCATGTAGCATGTAGCATCTCTGGAGTCTGAGCCCTGAAACGCTTTAGCATGTAGCATGTAGCATGTAGCATGGGTGCGTGAGCCGATAGTGGAATCGGTGCATCCTTCGTCGATATGTTGATAGAAATGTTTGCTCGGGAATCAGCTGTTAGCATAGCGGCTGGACCGTAAAGCAGAGTTAAAAGCAGGCGCCTCCACAGCGCCGCCCGGTGTTCAGCACAGGAACGGCCTCGGTCCTCTCGAACCCATCAGATCTTGTTTTCCGTGATATTAGAGGGAATTTGCTTCCAGCCTGAAGTGATAACGTAAATGAGCCGATGTTTGGTGGTTCTCTGCTGTTGATAGCGTTTCCCAGCGGCACGCCGCTCCGTCTCCCCCTCTGAACCATATCTTCGCCCGTCTGGATGTTTGCTGAGCGGTGTGGAGGCCTGTCCGGGGTTTCCAGCGTGTTTCTCGCCGTCCCGCTGCAGCATCATGCCAGGCAGGAAGCTCAGATCCCTCTCACACATTTTCCCTCCGTCCTCCTCGTATCTCCGTCTTATCGGGTTCTGTCTCTCTCCCGCTCCGTGTCTTCCACTCTATCTCTCTCTCACCAGTTTCCTTCCTTTATTAGACAACAATTGCTTGTTTTCCCGAGTCGAAGGGGAATTTTTTACTTCGTCTGCAACAGAAGGAGAAAAGAAAATCAATGAAGCGTCTGGCTGCATGTGAACGTTAGAGGCTCTGAAATAACATCACAGTCATTCTATGTGATTGAAAACTTTATTTTTCACATCACGTCACTGGAAAAGGGATTAGTACTGATGTGGAGGATGGAAAATTGGACGTTTGACTCTTGAACTCATATTCATAAACAGTTTCCATCCTTTATTTGCTCACATGAGACACAGTAAAGCCTGGAAACATGAATATCTAATATTCCATATTACTGAATTCTCTCTTGTCCTTTATTTACTGATATTGAACGCTCTGTGTGGAGCACCACTGCGATGGAATCTCCTCGGATTCATCTAGTATTTCTATTCTCTTCACTTCTATTCTGGTCTAGTCTCATCTTTTACATTGTGGTGTGGTCTGTTCTGCCCTGATCTATGTTGATCTGGTCTTTTTGCTTCAGAAAACCTTCCAGGATCCGTTTTCATCCCGATGCTTTCTGTAGTTTTGCAGCAGCAGATTAAATCTCTCTGTTCTCTCGTTCGGGCCGTTTCTGATGAGTTTTCCATGAATGACTTGGAAAGTGTTTTGATTTTAGCGCGTGAGAAACAAAACATCACAAACTGGATGGTGTGTGTGTGTGTGTGTGTGTGTGTGTGTGTGGTGTGTGTGTGTGTGTGTGTGTGTGTGTGTTCTTGTATTTCTATCCTTGTCGAGGCCAAATGTCCCCACAAGGATAGCAAAACGTGAAACGACGTGCCTTGTGGGGACCTTTTTCCGGTCCTAAGTAGGAGAAACAGTGTTTTCTTGACCATGTTGTTGTTACTGAAAAAAGTAAAAGTGCAAAAACATTTCTTTAGGGTTAGGCTTTGTTGTGGTGTGGGTTAAGGTTAGGGTAAGGGTCAGGGTTAGGGGCTAGACATGAATGGGAGTCAATGGACGGTCCCCACAAGGATAGAAATACAAGACTGGGCGTGTGTGTGTGTGTGTGTGTGTGTGTGTGTGTGGTTTCCATCCAGATGTCTTGGAATTTTTTAGTGAATTTAGTGAAAATTTGCATGTTATAATTTTTTTAATTAATGAGAGGAGACTGTGCCGTCAGATGACATCATCAGTTTGTCATGAGATGATGTCAGAGTGTGCAATGAGATGACATCATCAGTGTGCCATGAGATGACATCATCAGAGCATCTCTCTGCCACAAAACCAACAAAATTCCTGCTTTAATGTTCGTTCGCTTCCTTCATCAGATGTGTCCAGATGTCCACCCTGTCCTAACCCCTCTATCACTGCATGGTGGACTTTGCGGTGCTGAATCCTCGGGCGATTTGGACACGCAGCTCCCTACTTTTTCCCTCAGCGCTGATCACGTGACCCCGCCATTCTGCCATTTTGCTGCAGATTTGCAATGCATGATGGGTAATATTGAGCCGTCTAGAGACCATCGATGCTCACTACTTTTTGAGATGCACTGTGGGAAATTTCTAGCGCCCTTCTTTTTTGCTCTCTGGACATTGGGGCAGCCCTACAGATGGCGTCTTCACCATGTAGAGTTCCACAGAGGGAACAGTGGGACGTTTGGCTCCGTCCCTCCAGACATGTCTTGCTCTGTCTGGCGCCTGTGACCTGGTGTCTGCTCCAGACCTGGTATCTGGTCCAGACCTGGTATCTGGTCCAGACCTGGTGTCTGGTCCAGACCTGGTATCTGGTCCAGATGTGGTATCTAGTCCAGAACTTGGCCCAAAATCCGTTTCCATAGCAACAAGTCCATCTTATATCTAGAATCAGATAAATCCTCCTCTCAGCTTTAACAGTTTTTTGCAAATTTTTTGAATCTTATATGGAATTTCTAGCGTTTCCATTAATGTTTATTTTCACAGTTTTTGAGAATGTGAATCAGAGCAGCTGGATGGAAACCCTGCTAGCCTCCCCCCCCCCCCCCCCCCCCCCCCCGCTCTGTCGCTCTGCTCTGTTTAATTGCTGAACCTCTAAATGACCCTGGATCCTGGATCCCGGATCCTGGATGTGTCAGTGAAGTCTATCAGTCTTTAACTTTCCTCCGTCTCCTTCCTCCGATACCGTCCTGATTGAAATGTCCCTTTTTTTTTTTTTTTTTTTCGCGGGAAGCCAGAAGGAGTTGTTAAAGCAGACATGAATTAATGATTGAATTAATTATCAGAGTCACATACCGTACAATTAATTTTGTGGCTTTGCCTCAGTCTTTTTTCCCTCTCCCCCCATCTGTGCGTAGAGAATGTCAAGAAACATTTTCTAATTAATTTATGTGTGATTATCAGGGAGAGTTTCTGGAAGGTCTCCACTTTCAATTTGTGACAGGCTGCAGCGGAGAGGCGGCGGCCGCTGATAGAGGTGCAGCGGAACGTGGCCTCACATCCAGCCCTCCTCTGGAGGCTGCGCTTCCATTCCATGTCTGTGGAGTTAAAAAAAAAAACAGTAGAGAAATCAGAGATCCTGCTGTCGTTTGTCTGAACCGTCAGACGGATGCATTTAATCTGATTTCATGAGGTGGATCATGATCTCCTCCTTGTAGCTTTTTTATTTCTAATATTGATTCAATTCAAACATGGAAAAAGCAAAAAACAAAATATAGACGCATACAGAAAGAAAAAAATCAATTCACAATAGTGCTGTCAGTTTTAATCGCATTCGTTCATGGAGGGCTGTCAACACTTCATTTTCTATTAAATAGCGGCTCATCCCATATTTAGGGTTGGGGTTAGAAATTGGTTCAAAGAAAAGAAATCGGACAGAAAACTCATTTTCGTGCCATTGAGACTTCTGTTTTTTCCTCCCTGTGCAAAACAGGTGCATTATGGGACATTGATTATTCAGTCCTGTTCAGTCCAGGTGAATCATGAGGATCAGATTCTTCATCTGAAGCTTAAAATGTTCCGATCATCGTCCTGTGGCGTCAGTGTTCTGGACGGTTCTACACCGAGGGAGAAACCGGGGCTGGAGTTCCCTTGAGCAGCTCAACTTTAAAACGTTGGATGGTTGAAATCCCGCAGTCGTGTTTTCTGATGAGAAACTGCCCCGGTTCAGTGAAACGACTCAGATTCACTCAGACCCACATTTCTGTGTTAAATTGGTGATTTTGTGTGTTTATTACAAATTCATTAATGATGCGATTAATCAGAATTAAGATTAATTAGTTCATTTTTTTTAATCGATTGACAGCACTAATTTATCTAAAATTAAACTAATTTTTTCTCTACAGTTCCACACTATTTACACACAAACCTCATATAAATTTATGTTTTCTGGAAATACATACTCACTGAATGAATAATCTATATCCAGGTTTACACACACACACACACACACACACACACACACACACACACACACACATACACACACATATAACACATGTATCTAATTGAAGGTTTGAAGGTGTGTGACGGTGGCAGGACGACGGTCGGCTCTGGGTGTTCGATGGCCCTTAATGGTCGCCTGTGATTGGTCGAAGTCATGACGACTAACGAGCGGACACGCCGCTCCGTCTCTCCGTCTCGACACTTTTTGAATCTTGGTAACGGGTTGAAGACTTTCTGCTTCCCTGTCAAAGTCAATGGGAGAGCAGACGACCAAACGAGCGAAGCCTGAAGTCCGTCAGTTCTGTTAATAAATGGGAGTGAATGGAATCTGCTCCACATATCTCTAGAACAGCTGTGAAACTTCCATCCACTTCCTGTTTTTCTTCACCCACCTTGTAACGATGCATTTTAATGAGAGAAGAGATGCATTGGGTCTTTTATTTTGGAGGTGTGGTGAGCTGGATGCGGTGACCGGACGCTCGCTCGCTTTCACTCAGAGATTAATTTTGTTTATCAATAAAAAAAAAAAAAAAAAAAAAGAGGAACGTGGCCGGCAGCAGTCAGGTGATTGAACTCCAAAATGAAGTTTGTGCACGTGAATGTCAGGATTCTTTGTCTGGAGTGAGGAGGAGGAGGAGGAAGGCTCAGCTCATCAACAGTAGCCCTGTCACTTGTTCGCTTTTCACCCCCGTCGTCCTCTGAACAGGAAAAAAAGAAGCTTTTTTCTCTCTCTCTCCCTCCCTCTCTCTCTCTCTCTCTCTCTCTCTCTCTCACTCAGTTTATCTTTCTTCGCATATTTGTGAATTTGCATGTTTGCTTCTTGCTCTTTTCTGGTGGTGTATGTATTTTGTAGATAAAAGTTCAGCAGTGCAGTTAAGAGAAATTAGTTGGGTAAACAGTGGTAAATGTCAATGATAAAGTTCTGTTGAAGCTCATCTGATTAGCGCGGCGACGCAGGTGTCTTATCTCGCCTGTGCAACAGAGGGTAAAATGGAAATGATTGCGTGGTCCTGAGCAGGAGATGACTATCCCAGAAATGTCTATCTGCCGCTGAGCCGAGCCCGCCGGACTCCAGGGACCCAGGGGTGCAGCCGGGAAGATCAGCGAGCGAGAGAGGCAGAGAGAGAGAGAGGGAGGCGCTCAGGTCGGGCCAGTTGTTAGATTGAAGCCTTTTTTTTTTATCAGGTGGAGCTGAAAATGACAAAAGTGACCATTAATGAGAAAAGCAGGAGAGACTTCATGAGAGCAGAAATATAACGACGATAAAGAAGCACTCGAATATCAGCGTCAACTTCAGGTAAAACCACAGCCGGATCTGCATGTCAGAGGAGGAAGATGCTCTATAATCTGATGTCAGAGGAGGAAGATGCTCTATAATCTGATGTCAGAGGAGGAAGATGCTCTATAATCTGATGTCAGAGGAGGAAGATGCTCTATAATCTGGATGTCAGAGGAGGAAGATGCTCTATAATCTGGATGTCAGAGGAGGAAGATGCTCTATAATCTGGATGTTAGAGGAGGAAGATGCTCTATAATCTGATGTCAGAGGAGGAAGATGCTCTATAATCTGATGTCAGAGGAGGAAGATGCTCTATAATCTGATGTCAGAGGAGGAAGATGCTCTATAATCTGATGTCAGAGGAGGAAGATGCTCTATAATCTGGTGTCAGAGGAGGAAGATGCTCTATAATCTGATGTCAGAGGAGGAAGATGCTCTATAATCTGATGTCAGAGGAGGAAGATGCTCTATAATCTGATGTCAGAGGAGGAAGATGCTCTATAATCTGGATGTCAGAGGAGGAAGATGCTCTATAATCTGGATGTTAGAGGAGGAAGATGCTCTATAATCTGATGTCAGAGGAGGAAGATGCTCTATAATCTGATGTCAGAGGAGGAAGATGCTCTATAATCTGATGTCAGAGGAGGAAGATGCTCTATAATCTGATGTCAGAGGAGGAAGATGCTCTATAATCTGGATGTCAGAGGAGGAAGATGCTCTATAATCTGGATGTTAGAGGAGGAAGATGCTCTATAATCTGATGTCAGAGGAGGAAGATGCTCTATAATCTGGATGTTAGAGGAGGAAGATGCTCTATAATCTGATGTCAGAGGAGGAAGATGCTCTATAATCTGATGTCAGAGGAGGAAGATGCTCTATAATCTGATGTCAGAGGAGGAAGATGCTCTATAATCTGATGTCAGAGGAGGAAGATGCTCTATAATCTGATGTCAGAGGAGGAAGATGCTCTATGATCTGTAAACATGGTGTTCCTGGTAAACAGAACTCAGGACTTCATCCAAAGCTGACGGAGGTGCAGTATTTGCTGTGTTTCCTTATTGAGGATGACGGTGGTGGAGGCGGGGGCGGGGGGGGGGGGGCGTCGGGCTCTGGGATTTGTCATTCAGCAGAGGTTAAACCCCTCCTATTAGCACGGGGTCGGAGCAGCTCGCAGATAAAGATTTCCTGTTGTGCCGTGTCAAAAAATCAATGGCTCGGCCGCGATGCGCTCATTTGATATCAACAGTCGTCTTTTTAAAAATCAATTAGGCCGGATAGAGAAGAGCGTCGGTGTCGGGTTACACCTTTTCCCTCGGATCCAGTCAGCTGCTGTGCTGGTGGAGGGCCGGCCCCTGATTGGACGGCTGTGAAGTCCGCCTGCGTGTCGTCCTGCAGTTTGAATGATGAAGAAACGTCATTAGAACTGTTCCACAGGAAGTTTAAATTTAAACTTTAATGTGTTTATTTGTTTTGGCGCTGGATATACGTGACAAAAACATTTTTATTTTCACAACAACCAGACGATTCCCGCTGAAAATGATTGTAATCTCAACATATATCTGGTTTTTATAAAACCTTCTGCTGCAAAATACAGTGAAAGATCCAGAAAACGTCTCTTGCTGTTGCATTCTGGGTATTTTTCCAGCTTGACTTTGAGGCTAATGCTAGTTAGCTAGCTTTTACGGCAGCATCGCCAACACGTCACCTCAGGTTCGGGTTGTTGAGTTCTGAAAAACGTGTTTTCTCTGAAAGTTTTCCGATTTGCTTGATACTTCGGCCGGATTGCAGCCTCTTGTGGGCTGGTTTTAGCCCACGGGCCTTATGTTGGACACCCCTGAGTAGAGCTGAACTTTCTCCCTGTTGGGTTCTTGATTCTGTGCATCACTTCCTTCTTTCAGCCTCGTGGGTTCCACCCTCGACCTGCCTGTGGGCTTCAGTGCATCCTTCAGTGGTGTCCGAGGCTTTTGCCTGCTCAGAATCTTTATGTAGATTTTCAGCCGATGCGCTCCATCTCATCACTTCCTTCCTCCACCTTTCCACTCATCCTGCAGGACATGTTGGACACAGTTAATGTGGAAGATGAACCAGATGTTTAAAAAAAAAAAAATGAAAGTGGGCCCAGCCTTCTTCCCTGTGGGACTCCACAAAACACCCTGTTTAGAATCCAAGAACACATCAAAACGCCTGTTTTAAAAAGATAACACAGTCCAGGAAACTCCCGTGGGAGACAGAAGTGAAACTTCTGGAACATCTTATTAAACTCTGATGGCTCAGAGCCAATAAAAGAATCAAGCTTCCCATCTTCTCAGCGAGAAAACTGTTTTGGATTCTTCCCCAAAGTTGTGGACACTTTCCACTAAGTAAGCATTTATTAATAATATGACACATGTGGGGAGATAAGGGCCCACCTGCAGGTTTAATTAATTTTCCTTCCAGGACGAGCGTACCTGAAGATGTATCAACAATTAATCTGGCTGATTAAGTGTAGAATAAACCGTTTGTCCCACTGCGGCGGCATCTTAAGGAGATGCCTTCAATTATTGCTCCGGTTTGTCTGATAAATCCTCGGAAGTGACGACGGCTTCACCCGCCTTTAATACCGGCGCCGTTTCCCTTAATTGCGACTTTGGGCTCTTTAAGATGGTAAACTCCACCGAGGAGCCGCGAGGCGTTCACTGACCTTTACTGACTGCTGAGCAGGTTAGCAGGAGTGGAGAGGAATGCTGGGTGTGTGAGACCTCCTCTCCTCCTCCTCCTCCTCCTCCTCCTCCTCCTCCTCCTCCTCCCTCTTCTTCTGGACTCTCTGCGTAATATTGACTGATATTCCGTTGTGATTCTATTTTGCTTTAGAAAACAGCCACAAAAGCTCCTCTCTAAATAAAAGGAGGGGAAAACGTCATTTTTCTCACCATCAGAGGCTTCAGCTCCAACCTTAAACCGAGGCCCCGTTTACACGACCATGTTTCAAGTGAAAACGCTTCGTTTTTGCTTTTCTGCTTTTCAGAAACCAGAAGGAAAACTCGCCGTGCTGTATTTAAAAGTTACATAAAGCCCGTAGTCATCAGTAGAGAAATGATGCTACATTAAGGCCTGTGTAGTGCTGATTGAGCTGATTGAGCCGGCTGTTGATGTTGTTGTCGGTTGTTTCTCTCACACCTCGGAGCTTCAACTGTCTGAGTTCGTCTTGGAATGACTGTAAGACTTTTATTTTGAAGGAGACTGGACCCCAGGAAGAATGGTGTCTACTGGAGCAACATTTCAGGGTTTCAGGAACTGTTGAGGAATCGATGTGTTTTCAGCTGAACGTTGGTCTGAAGGAGGCGTTTCCTCTGCTTCACTGCTGCTGCTCCGATCGCTGCCTCCACCCCCCCACCCCCCCCACCCCCGCCCCCCATTGGTTAATTGCGTTAGTCGTTTCATTAATGACGGACTGATTGTTTTATTGTTCTGGCTCGTCAGAGACGGCTGGACGCCCCAGTGGCTGCTGAAGCGTCCGTATTGATAAGCCTTTGTGTGTGTGTGTGTGTGTGTGTGTGTGTGTGTGTGTGTGTGTGTGGCATCATGCAGACGGCGGGAGCAGCCATATTGATAAGGCTCGTCGGGGTGATTACGGCGGGCAGGGGGGTAATTAGCAGGGATCAGGGCTGTTGGGGGGCTGTTAGCACCGCCGCCGCTGTTAGCTAACCTGTTGGGATTAGCGGGCGGCTCTCATTAGCGGCGCGGCTGTGATAGCTCTTTGAGCTACTGATGCTACCTTTAATTAATCCCCCGTCTCTGGGTCCACTTAATCAGGTGATCAATAACGCAGCGGGCTGAGCAGAGCAGGCGCCGCGTCCCCCGGTTCGATGCCGAGGCTCATGGGGGGGTGTGTCAGTATCAGATGTATCAGTGGTTTATTCAAAACCCGGTTTTGTTGTGGAGAATTTTCATTTTCTACCTGAGGACTCGTGACGTTTTTCTGCTTCCGAAACATTTTGCGTTTCCACGGCAACGCTTTGAAAATGTTTCTGCAGGAGTGCTGACGGCGGCCCACCGGCTGCTGTTTGACCAAACAGGAAACATCGACTTTTTCAAAAAGTTACATTTAGAGCCGTTTCCACGGAGACGGAGTCGGATCGTTTTCAAAAAGTTGCCTTTCCCACCGTTTCCACGGAGACGGAGTCAGATCGTTGCTAAAATGCTGTTTGCTGTCGTTTCCATGGAGACGGAGTCGGATCGTTTTCAAAAAGTAGCGTTTCCAGTGGCTCCGTCAGTGTTGTAAGCTCACTGTGAAAACGTGAGGTTGTTTAAAAACAGTTCATGTTTCTGGTTTTAAAGTGAAGCAGCTGATTGATCTCAGTCTGGCCCCGCCCCTTCTTCAGGGGAGGGGGGACGGGGCAATCAGAACGACCGACCTGAAGCCACAGGAGCTGCCCGAGTTATGCCTGCGTGTTTAAATAAGTGCGGTCAGGCCCCCACGGTGTGCCTAGACCGGTGGACTGATAACGGGAGGGTGGGGTGGGGGGGGGGGGGGGGGGGGGGGGGGGGGGGGGTGATGGTTGGGGGTCTGGCGGCGGCGCAGTGGGGCAGTGGGCGTTGATGGAGTGGGTTGATAGCGGGTCAGAGCGGCTGAAGTGATGAGGACCCCTCATGGTCTGAGACCGGAGGGGGGCGGTGACGGTTGGGGGGGGTTCAGGTCTGAGACCAGCTGGACTGATGATCGATCTGTTCATGGATCCGAGATCTCTGGTGGTTTTAATGAATCTCTTAGTTTTCATCGTTCATTTTGCAGGAGTTGTCGGACAATTTAGCTCCTGTAACGACCAACAGTGTCAGAATCTAAACTGTTTAACTCGCAGTGAAACCAGTGATGTCCTCCTCCGCCCCCCCCCCCCCCCCTGCCCCCCCTCTGCCCCTCCTCCTCTGTGGGAAAGTCATTTTATCAGCGTCTGTCCGTTGTTCTCTGCTGGGGAGAGATACAGAGAAGATAGATGAGTGTTTTGACATGGAGAGTGTTAGACAAACACTCTTATCGGGCTCGCCACTTTAGCCCGACCCCCCCGAAACGGCGTCCCGAGCCGAGGAGGTGGAGGAGGAGCAGGAGGTGGAGGAGATCCTTCTTCCTCCCTGCCTTTGATTGTGGTGGAAGCCCTGCGGCGGTTCGAGTGTGGAGCTGTTAATCCAGTCCGCCGCTGCCGTCTTGAAGTTTTTCTCAGTGGATGGATGAGAGCGGCGTGGGTATCAGCTGCTCCATCAGCAGCAGCAGCAGCGGGGGGGGGGGGGGGGGCTTATCTCCTCGGTTCGGATCCCGCTCCCCCTGCTGTCCGCCGGCCGGCCGCCGCCACCGCCGCCGCTCCGGGTTCAGGTCCAGTTCATTCATGCTGTGAAGTCGGTCTGTGTTTGGAGAGCATCATGTGAGGCACGCTGAGGGTCAGATTCTCACGGCTGGACGTCTCTGCACCACACCGACTTCCTCCCCCTCCGTCTCCGTCCCTCCGTCTGTCCCGCGCTCACATCTAATCCAGTCAATACCGTCCTCCAGCCTCTCTTCATTCACATTGTTATTATTATTATTATTATTATTATTATTATTGTCATTATTATTATTATTATCATTATAACATGTATAACGTTTTAGGGATTTTTTTTAAATTACATTACTATGAAAACTTTTCATAAAATATTCTCCAACATCTTTATAATTTTGTTGAACCAGTAAATTAGAACCACAATAGGCTGATTTTAAGCGTTCACTCGACACCAGCGAAGTGTCCCCAAGCTCCTCCTCCAGCTGTTGCATTCTGGGTGTTTTTCCCGACTCATCCTGACAGCAGGGCTCTGAGGCTAATGCTAGCTAGCTTGTGTCCGTCGGCTCTCAAGAAGAAACCTCAGTTTCCTCTGAGCTTTATTACAACTTCCCTGGTGCTTCGGCCGGACTGGAGCTTCCAGCGGGCCGGTGTAAGGCCCACAAGGCCTTATGTTTGACACAGTTCACTCAGGTGTCCTGGTTGGAGGGAGGAAGAGTCTCGCGGTGGAGCGGAGCTGCAGGGACACTCAGGTTTCTGTCTCCTGTCTCCTCAGACGACCTGCAGCTCAGCGATGACGGCGGCGGCGGCGGCGGCGGCGGAGGGGGCGTGGCCGCCCTCAGGGACCTCCACCCAGACACCACCTGGGGCCCCTACCCGGGCGTCGTCCAATCAGAGGGCAGCGCGGAGGAGCCCGACTCAGAGGTGAGGTTCTGATGCTTCGAGTTCAGGTGTTTTTCAGTGATTCAGTCATTATATTTTATTTGCATTTGTTTATTTTTATTTGGTTGTTTTTTCTTATTTTCATTTTCTTGTTTTTCTTATTTTATTATTGTCATTTGGTTATATTCACTGAAGTCATGATCACTTTATTCTCATTGATTTATGAGCTTTTTACTGTTTATTGTATTAATTTCTATGTTACGTCAATTTTTGAGGGCATTTTGTAGTTGAGTTCATGCTTTGTGGTTTGTGTGTGGTGTGTGTGTGTGTGTGTGTGAGACCGGATGAAGCTGTATCAGAGGTCTGTGCATCATGTGCGAGTCCATCTAATCACATGATAGTGATGCAGCCGGGAGAGGCTTCCTGGCATGGACACACACACACACACACACACACACACACGGGGTCGTTCTCAGGCCTGGTGTGTGTGTGTTTGTGTGTGTGTGTGTTGTGTGTGTGTGTGGTGTGTGTTGTGTATGTGGGGTCCTTTTGTGTTTTACTTGCTTTATAACTTTAATTGATGTTAAATAAAACCTGAAGCGTTTCAGACTGAAGGAGGAAAACTGATCCGGTTCTTCAGACTGAAAATCACAATACAAGATCTTTTCTTCCTCCACCTCCCTCTACACCTCCTCCTCTCCTCCTGCTCCTCCTGCTCCTCCGGCTCCTCCTCCCCCCAGACGTCCGTCTGTCTTTATCTCCTCCCTGGCGCAATCCTCCTCGTCCTCCTCCTCCTCCTCTCCTCCTCTGGACAACAAACCCAGTGATTGATTCCTGCTTGATAGGCTCTCATTTCTAAGATTTCCTTTATTATCAGCGTGGCTCTGAGTGTGTGTGTGTGTGTGTGTGTGTGTGTGTGTGTGTGTGTGTGTGCCTCACCCGTCACCTTTTGTTCTTCCTCTCTCCTCCCCTGTCGTCCTCTTCCTCCTCTAAACTGTAAAATCTCCCTTTTCCCGTCATTCATATGGAAAACATCTCCTCCACCTCTCTTAAAACCCCATTTTCTCTCTCTTCTCCCTCATTTTCTGCCTCCCCCCCCCCCCCCCCCCCCCCCCCCCCCCCCCCCCCCCCCCCTCCTCCTCCTCCTCCTCTATCTGTGGAGTGACGGAGTGAGGAGACGGACCTTCGGTATCTGTGAGCAGATAGTGGCTGTAATCTCACATTCCTCCTCTGCTGCTCCCCCCGTCACTCCACATCCCCCCCTCCCTCCCTCCCCCACCGCCTCCTCATCCCCCCCCCCCACCCCCTCCTCGTCCCCCTCCTCGTCCCCCTCCTCCCTCGGGGGTCAGCAGGGGTCAGGGCCGTCCTCGTCTCCTCCCGCTCTGCCGGGATCTGGCGTGAAAACAGCTGCTGCCTTTTTCTTTAAATCCGGCTGAACTCCGCCCACTCACACAGGTGGAGGCTGCAGAGGTCAGAGTTCACCCACTGTGGCAGGGGCGGGGCTTCAGGGAGGGGGCGGAGCCAACCTGCCTGACACTGACGCTCCTGGCCGATGAAAACTGAAGTTTTTTCGAAATGCCGGCATGCTAGCTACACCGACGTTAGCGTTTCTACCGTTTCCATGGAAACGGACGTCGTTTTCAAACTGTTTCCGTGGAAACTGAAACGAAAACACAGAAACACTGACTTTTTATTTGTGCTCAGTGATTTGCTGATAACAAGCTGGTTTCCACCGGATCTCACTCCTGATGCATTGTGGGTAAAATAGCAGGGTTTTTCCGAGGAATGTCAGAGTGGTACTGAAAAAAAAAAAAGAAATACAGAACGAATATTAGCGAAAATGAAAGTTCTACCAAAAAATAAAGGAAAAGGAAAAAAAAAAGTTAAAAAGTGGGAGAAGTTGCTCTGATCGTAGAAACTTCTGGATTCATTCAAACAAAAGATGAAATGTTTTTTATGTTTTTATTAAAGCATCATTTTAAGTAGCGACAGTTTAAAGGTTTGTATGGTGTGTGTGTGTGTGTGTGTGTGTGTGTGTGTGTGTCTCAGATCGTTGGATTGATGGTGTCAGTTCTGAGTAATCAGGGCGGGGCTCACAAGCCCCCCCCCCCTCCATTAGATTAGCGCCGTGCTAACCGGCCTGTGTCGTATGGAAATGTCGCCATTATCATGTTGAGACGCGGCGGCGGCGGAAAGCCTTCCTCCTGGCGGCGCGGCGGACTTCAGAATGTGTTTACCGATCCCGACCGGCTGCCTGCTGAGTCTCACACTCTCTGCTTGACTGAACAAGCAGGTCCTCCCATGGCAACGCTGCCGCCGCCGCCGCCGCCGCCGATTGGATCGCTCACTACACATCTGATATTATATCTGCTCTGCTGCTGATTGGATCCTGCTTTAATTAACTGATAGTGCCGCCGTCTGTGATTGGGCCCAAGTTGCAGGATTGTGGTGAAATCGTGAGCCGAGATGAAGGATCAGAAAAGAAAGTATCAGAGCTGCATCGGCCACAGATGAACCAGAGCCGCCGGTACCGCCGGTAACCGGCTGAAGCAGCCGAACCGGCTGAACCAGGGGAACCGGGTGAACCAGGTGAACCAGGTGAACTGGCTGAAGCAGCCGAACCAGGTGAACCAGTTGAACCGGCTGAACCGGCTGAACCGGCTGAACCGGCTGAACCGGCTGAACCGGCTGAACCGGCCCCCAGGGCTTCTGGGCTGCTTCTTCAGACTAGTTCTGGTTCTTCAGTGGAGGAACAGTTTTTTTCTTTCAGCCTCATGCTAAACCAGTTCTGGACCAGTTCTGTCCGGGGTTCTGACTTGTTCTGTTATGTACTTGTGGTTCTGGACTCAGATCTGGTCTCTCTGGTTATGACTGCTGTTCTGCTTGCTTCAGTTCTAGTTTGACTCCGGTTTTGAGGAGTTTTGGGCTGATCTCCTCTAGTTTCACTCTGGTTTAGCTTGACCAGGAGTTCTAAATGGCTCTGGACTCATTTCATGCTGCTTTTTCAACTAGTCTCAGAGTGGTTTGGGACTAACTTTGGACTGGTTTCAGACTGGTTTTGACTAGTTTTGGACTATCTTTGGACTAGTTCTGACTAGTCTTTGGTCTGTTTGGACTAGTTTCTGGACTCCCGTCACACTAGTTTTGGCCTTCAGGTGAGACTAGTCCTGGACTTGGTTGTTGGTTTTGTCCTGGTCTCTAACTCGGTTTATTCATTATTTCTGAAGGAGTTTGAACAAGTTCTAAAACATTATCGACCCGTGTTGGATTTACTTTTGGACTTATCTCCATCTAGTTTCATTACTCTTCACAAGCTGTTTACTAGCATTTGGACTAGTCTCAGACTAGTTTGTGACGTGTTTTAATTGTTTCTGGACTAACTTCACACTAGCTTGGACTCCTTTCGGACTGGTCCTTGGTTTTGTCCTCGTTTCTATTAGTTTTATTTTGATTTCCAAACGTTTTGGACTCATCTAAACTGGGTTTTTAACTAGTCTCAGAATAGTTTTGGCCTGAACGTTGGACTGTGTATAAAGCTTCAGAGCTTCAAGTCTGGTTTGAAATGTTTTGAATTTCCTAAACTCATTTCAGCCTAGTTTCAATCTGGTGAGACTGCTTTTGGACTGAAATTTGGACTCGTTTCTGACTAGTGGATCTTCATTTCTTAACATTCCTGGACTAGTTTTGACCTGGGTTTTGGTGGTTTTGGAGTCATTTTGGACTAGTGTTCCTCTGGTTTCCACTGGTGTGAGTAATTCAGACTTTTTTTTTTAACTTCATGAACTGTTAGACAAGTTTCAGACTGGTTCATCGACGGGTGTCAGACGGGTGTGGGCCAGTCTTTTCCTGGTTTGGACTGCTTTATTTGGAACGGCTCCGCTTCTGCTGGTTCAGGTGGTTTTTTCGTTCTTTCTTGATCTGTGAAGCGACGTGAACTGCTCCGCTGGAGTAGAACCCCCCCACCCCCAGTAGCACCCAGCAGCGCCCCCCCCCCCCCCCTCCCCGATGCGGTGTTTTGTTGGGAAAGTCGGCCCGCAGGCGCGATCCTAGAAGGGGAGTTCAAAGCGTTATCACGCGCCCGCGACGTCTTTTCATCATGTTTTAGAAACAAGCGTTCGCACTAATCCCCCAATAATCTCTCCAGGAGAACGGGGCCGATAAGACGCGCCACCCACGGCTTCTCAAACACTTTTGGGTAGTCTCTCCTCGCCGCCGCGCTCGCTCCTCGCTCCCCCTGGAAGGACGGAGTGAAGGTGATGGGCGGCTCCTCCTCCTCCTCCTCATCCTCTGAACCGCTCGCCTCCCTCGCTCCCTCTCGCGACTCCGAGCCGGTTTGTTACAATCCCGATTCGGATCTGTGGAGTTTATCTGGACTCATCGACAGTGTTTCTCTGCTCTCTCTCTCCTCCGCCACAATCAAAATTAGAATGTTAATTAAAATGCTGCTCCTTCAGAAGAGACAAACGGATGATTACGCCGAGTGTGGAGACACCTTCTGCGATGCACCCGCAGAGCAACAAGAGTTTTAGAGAAGCGGCGCCGACGCTTTTAAACCACGACGCTCGCTCGCTCGCTTGCTCTCTCTCTCTCTGGTGTTGGTGTGTGTGTGTGTGTGTTTGGTGTGTACCTGCACTTAAAGTGTGTTATATATCAAAGTCCTTCGCTATCTGCCGGAGAAGAATTTTTAAATATTGGTTGATAACTCCTCATGCAGCCCGAGGCGTCGACAAAAAGCGGCTCCGCCGTGATATGAAGCCGGGCTATCTGCGCTGGCTCCTGGGTTGTAGTAGCGTAGCAGAGTGGCATCGTGGGTCGATCCCGAGTGCGTGTGTGTGTGTGTGGGCGCGCGCGTGCGCGCTTATTTACGGGGTAACGGGATGGTTTTAATCCTCCTCCTGCTGTGCTGGTGGAGCTGGTGGAGGTTCGTGTGGAGGTGGAGGCGTTTCACAGGAGCTCATCGTTTGAGGAACAGATGAACCTTCTGGAGGAACCTTTACCTGAACCTGGACCTGGATCTGGACCTGGACCTGGACCGGTTCAGTTCCTGATGAGTCCTGGTTTGAGTCCTGGTTCAGTGTTGCGGCCGCTCGTCGGACGGCTTCTGACTGGTTTTGAATCTCTTTCAGACGAGGTTTGAGCAGCGTTCTTGTCTCGAGCTGAGTCTGGACGTGTCTTTGGTCTTTGGACAGAACCAGAACCGGTCCAGACGCCCGGAACTATTCAACCAACTCTATAAGGCAGGGGTGTTCAACCTGTGGCTCTTCAGCCCCTCTGTAGTGGCTCCCTGAAGCCTTCACAACGTGATCCATGAAAATGAAATGTTCAAAATGATTCGTCACTCTCGGTTCAAAAGGGAATCAGAAAGGGTTCGAGCAGGGCTGCGCGGTCTACACGGTGTGCCGTCATCTGACCTGATACAGTTTAACTGCTGCTACGTAAATAAAATGTGCGGAACGATCGTTCAATCCTTCTCTTTTACTGAAAAACGCTGCGTCGCATCATTGAACGTGTTCCAGCTTCTTCTGGCGAACGTCTTCTCGGCTAAACACTGTTTTTCTAACAACATGCAGAGAGAGGTCGGACGCATGCGCAGTGTGAAGCACAGTGCTCGTCGCTTTGGGGGATATTTTACCCCATTTTTCCACTAAACAGTTTTTACTATTAGCAAATACGTAGTACGTGTAAAATGTACCCATTACTTTTCAGTTCTTTGGCTGACTACAATAATCGATTAAATTTTATACGGTTTAAATAGATTATATTTGCCTCTCTCCAAAATCACTTTTTTCAGTGTGGCGCACAGCCATGTGAACACGTGCAAAACCCCGAATGTGCTCATATTCATCTTTAAAAAGCCGGTCGAAAGGGACATGAAATACTGTTCTGCGCATGTTCTATCCGCAAGGAATCTTGGTCTTTTGAGTCCACAAACTACTGTGATACAGTTTAATTGATACGACGTAAAGAAAATGTGCGGAAACGATGGTTCAGTTCTTCTCTTTTACTGAAAAAACGCTGCGTTGCATCATTGAACATGTGACCACGTCT